>NC_135982.1:27221008-27268012 GCF_053455715.1 Rhinoraja longicauda | reverse complement strand
AGAGTGCTGGAGTACCTCAGCGGGTCAGGCAGCATCTGTGGAGAACATGGATAGGTGACGTTTCAGGTCGGGACCCTTCTTCGGACTGATCGACGTCATGGTGTGACAAGATATGAAGGGTCCCAAACTGAAACGTCGCCCATCCGTGTTCTCCACAGATGCTGCCTGACCTGCTGAGTTACTCCAGCACTCTGTGAAACGTCACCCATACATGTTCTCCACAGATGCTGCCTGACCTGCTGAGTTACTCCAGCACTCTGTGAAACGTCACCTATCCGTGTTCTCCACAGATGCTGCCTGACCCGCTGAGTTACTCCAGCACTCTGTGAAACGTCACCTATCCGTGTTCTCCACAGATGCTGCCTGACCCGCTGAGTTACTCCAGTACTCCGTGTCTTTGTTATACTAAACGCAGTTGTGCCCAGTGACCATCCCTTCCCCCTCTGGCGGAGTCACCTGCCGGCGCAGTTCCTGGAGCTCCCGCCTGGCCTCCAGCCGAGATCTCTCCACTTCGCGCAGGTTTGCCCGCAGGTCCGACGACTCCTTTTCACCGTTCGCCTTCCCCTCCTCCAGGACTGAGATCCTCTGGTCCTTCTCCTCGTTGCCACGCTTCAAACTGAAACACACGGTGACACCAGACAATAGACAATAGGTGCAGAAGGAGGCCATTCGGCCCTTCGAGCCAGCACCGCCATTCAATGTGATCATGGCTGATCATTCTCAATCAGTACCCCGTTCCTGCCTTCTCCCCATACCCCCTGACTCCGCTATCCTTAAGAGCTCTATCCAGCTCTCTCTTGAATGCATTCAGAGAATTGGCCTCCACAGCCTTCTGAGGCTGAGAATTCCACAGATTCACAACTCTCTGACTGAAAAAGTTTTTCCTCAACTCCATTCTAAATGGCCTACCCCTTATTCTTAAACTGTGGCCCCTTGTTCTGGACTCCCCCAACATTGGGAACATGTTTCCTGCCTCTAATGTGTCCAACCCCTTAATAATCTTATATGTTTCGATAAGATCCCCTCTCATCTTTCTAAATTCCAGTGTATACAAACCTAGTTGCTCCAGTCTTTCAACATATGACAGTCCTGCCATTCCGGGAATTAACCTAGTAAACCTACACTGCACGCCCTCAATAGCAACAATATCCTTCCTCAAATTTGGAGACCAAAACTGCACACAGTACTCCAGGTGCGGTCTCACTGGGGCTCTGTACAACTGCAGAAGGACCTCTTTGCTCCTATACCGTGAGTCAGGAGCATCCTCAGCAACAGCGGCCAGAGCGTTGAATTGAGTTATTGGCCTAGTATGTACACGTACAAGGAATGTGCCTCGGTGCTCCGCTCGCAAGTAACAACACGAACGTACATAAAGTACATAAAGCATAAAACATTAAGAATGAAACATTATAGTTTAAACAATGTGAATGAAATAAAATACCAGAGCAAATGGAGGCTACAGACTTTTGGTTATTGAGGTAACTCACGGTAAAAGGCCAGTTATGAATTCCAATGTTACACAGCCCGGCGCGTTGATTTGGAGATTACAGTGTGGAAAGTTTACAGTTTAAGTTTAGTTTATTGTCACCTGTACCGAGGTACAGTGAAAAGCTTTTTGTTGCGTGCTAACCAGTCAGCGGAAAGACAAGACATGATTACAATCGAGCCGTCCACACTGTACAGGCACGTGATAAGGGAATAACGTTTAGCGCAAGGTAAAGCCAGCAAAGTCCGACCCAGGATATAATGTGTAGGAAGGAACTGCAGATGCTGGGTTTTAAATCGAAGGTAGACACAAAGTGCTGGAGTAACTCAGTGGGATACACAGCATCTCTGGAGAGAAGGAATGGGTGATGTTTCGGTTCGAGACTGAAGAAGGGTCTCAACCCCAAAACATCACCCATTCCTTCTCTCCGATCAAGGATAGTCCGAGGGTCACCAAAGAGGTAGATAGTAGTTCAGGACCGCTCTCTAGTTGGTGAGAGGACGTTCAATTGCCCAAGAACAGCTGGGAAGAAACTGCCCCTGAATCTGGAGGTGTGCGTGTTCACACTTCTGTACCTCTTGCCCGATGGGGGAGGGGAGAAGAGGGAGTGGCCGTGGTGAGACTTGTCCTTGATTATGCTGCTGGTCATTCGGGGAAAGAGGCCCTTCGGCCCACCGAGTCCGCGTCGACCAGCGATCACCCCGTACACTAGCACCATCCTTCACACAAGGGACAATTTACAATTTTACCCAAGCTAACATCACAGAAGAAGGGTCTGAAAAAGGGTCTCAACCCGAAACGTCAGTCTGAAGAAGGGTCTCGACCTGAAACGTCAGTCTGAAGAAGGGTCTCAACCCAAAACGTCAGAGTCTGAAGAAGGGTCTTGACCGAAACGTCACCCATTCCTTCTCTCCAGAGATGCTGCCTGTCCCGCTGAGTTGCTCCAGCACTTTGTGTCTATCATGGCATCAGGGACATTGCGGGCCGAAGGGCCTGCTCCTGGGCTGTACAGCTCGATGTCGGTTCTGTACCTGATTCGTTCGCTCTCTGCCTCTTGACGCTGGATCGGAGCTCCTCGTTCGACCGCTGCACGGCCTCCTTCTCCTTCACCTCGTCGACCAGCGAGCGCTTGATGTCGAGGATCTCCTTGAGTTGGACCTCCTGCACCTCCTGGTGCTCGCGGATGCGACGGTGAGCATCGATCAGGTCGCGACGGACACCGTCCCCGGGCGTCCTCCGCCACCTGCAGCTGTGTCTTCAGTTCCTCCACCTGCAGACCACAGGCGCGGAGAAGATCGGTCACGGGAGAAGACAGGGCGATGTGGGGGGGGGGGGGGGAGGGAAAGACAGATCAGCAGTGATAAAATGGCCGAGTAGACGTGATGGGCCGAATGGCCTAATTCTGCTCCTATCCCTTATTACCTATAGACACAAAATGCTGCAGTAACTCAGAGGGTCAGGCAGCATCTCTGGAGAGAAGGAATGGGTGAGGTTTCGGGTCGAGACCCTTCTTCAGACTGAGAGTTGGGGGAGAGGGAGACACAGAGATAAGGAAGGGTAAGGTGTGAAAACGAGACCAGAACCAGGGGCCACAGTTTACGAATAAGGGGTCGGCCATTTAGAACGGAGATGAGGAAAAACTTTTTCAGTCAGAAAGTTGTGAATCTGTGGAATTTTCTGCCTCAGAAGGCAGTGGAGGCCAATTCTCTGAATGCATTCAAGAGAGAGCTAGATAGAGCTCTTAAGGATAGCGGAGTCAGGGGGTATGGGGAGAAGGCAGGAACGGGGTACTAATTGAGAATGATCAGCCATGATCACAATGAATGGCAGTGCTGGCTCGAAGGGCCGAATGGCCTCCTCCTGCACCTATTGTCTATTGAGACATCAAACGGACTTAAAGCTCAAGGAAAATGTAGAATAGATCATTTTGAGCTTGGAGAAGGTGACACCTATCACTTATGATCTTTCCCCAGTAAGAGTTGTAAGTCAGCTAAGTTTATTATTGCTCGTTTATTATTTATTTATCGGTCTATATATTTATTTATTCATTCATTATTTACTAGTTTATAATTTATTTGTTTATTAGTTGGTGAGTTTAGTTTATTGAGTCACATGTACCGAGGTACCGTGAAGGAACAGTGTGGAGCGTCTCAGAGTTTGTGTAGAAACATAGAAAATAGGGTGCAGGAGTAGGCCATTCGGCCGTCGAGCCTGCACCGCCATTCAATATGATCATGGCTGATCATCCAACTCAGTATCCCGTACCTGCCTTCTCTCCATACCCCCTGATCCCTGTTAGCCACAAGGGCCCACATCTAACTCCCGCTTAAATATAGCCAATGAACTGGCCTCAACTACCTTCTGTGGCAGAGAATTCCACAGATTCACCACTCTCTGTGTGAAAAAAAACATTCTCATCTCAGTCCTAAAAGAGTTCCCCCCTTATCCTTAAACCTGTGACCCCTTGTTCTGGACTTCCCCAACATCGGGAACAATCTTCCTGCATCCAGCCTGTCCAACCTTTAAGAATTTTGTAAGTTTCTATAAGATCTCCCCTCAATCTTCTAAGTTCCAGCGAGTACAAGCCGAGTCTATCCAGTCTTTCTTCATAGGACAGTCCTGTAAAGAGGGGGTAAATTCTCTTGCCCCCACACCAACCTCCCGCAGTGTGGCTTCCCGCAGCATCAGCAAGTCCTTGAACTGGTCGTTGTGGGTCTTCATCTCCAGCTCGTGGGAGCTGACCTCTTCTTCAAACCGCAGTTGGAAATTCTTCAGCTCCGACGTCAGCTGTTCACTTGGTTCTGCAGCGATGGATGGGATGGTTTCGGATTGGGTTAAGGGATAAAACACAGGACAAAGATCGGTCATTTTATCATGGTGTGATACAGCGTGGAAACAGGCCCTTCGGCCCAACTTGTCCATACCGGCCAAACATGTCCCATCTACGCTAGTCCCGCCTGCCTGCGTTTGGCCATATCCCTCCAAACCTGTCTATCCTTGTACCTGTCTAAATGTTTCATAAACGTTGCGATAGTCCCAGCCTCAACTACCTCCTCCAGCAGCTCGTTCCATGCACCCACCACCCTCTGTGTCAAAAAGTTCCTGTTAAATCTTTCCCCCCCACCTCACCTTGAAGCTATGTACAGGATAACAGAATAACGTTTATTGCAAGGTAAAGCCAACAAAGTGTGGTCAAAGGAGGGGAGGGAGTGGGAGGGGGTGTGAGGGGTGGGTGGGGAGGGGTGTGGAGGGGTGGGGAGGGGAGTGGGGTGTCTGAGGTGTGGGAGGGGGTGGGGGGAGTGGGAATAGGAAGAGGGGGATGAGGAGGGGTGTCTGAGAGGGGGGTGGGATGGGAGGGGACGGGGGGGGAGGTCAGGAGTGGAGGGGGAGAGGTCAGGTAGTGGGGGGAGAGGTCAGGAGGTGGGGCGGAGAGGTCAGGAGGTGGGGGGAGAGGTCAGGAGGTGAGGGGAGAGGTCAGGTGGTGGGGGGGAGAGGTCAGGAGGGTGGGGGGAGAGGTCAGGAGGTGGGGGAGAGGTCAGGTGGTGGGGGGGAGAGGTCAGGAGGTGGGGGGGAGAGGTCAGGAGGTGGGGGAGAGGTCAGGGACGTGGGGGGGAGAGGTCAGGAGGTGGGGGGGAGAGGTCAGGAGGTGGAGGGGGAGAGGTCAGGTAGTGGGGGGGGAGAGGTCAGGAGGTGGGGGGAGAGGTCAGGAGGTGGGGGATGGGGGGAGGTCAGGAGGTGGGGGGGAGAGGTCAGGAGGTGGGGGGAGAGGTCAGGAGGTGCGGGGGGAGAGGTCAGGAGGTGGGGGGAGGTCAGGAGGTGGGGGAGGAGAGGTCAGGAGGTGGGGGGGAGAGGTCAGGTGGTGGTGGGGAGAGGTCAGGAGGTGGGGGGGAGAGGTCAGGAGGTGGGGGAGAGGTCAGGTGGTGGGGGGGAGAAGTCAGGAGGTGGGGGGAGAGGTCAGGAGGTGGGGGGGAGGTCAGGACGTGGGGGGGAGAGGACAGGAGGTGGGGAGGAGAGGTCAGGTGGTGGGGGGGGAGAGGTCAGGAGGTGGGGGGGAGAGGTCAGGAGGTGGGGAGAGGTCAGGAGGTGGGGGGGAGGTCAGGAGGTGGGGGGGAGAGGTCAGGAGGTGGGGGATGGGGGGAGGTCAGGAGGTGGGGGGGAGAGGTCAGGAGGTGGCGGAGAGGTCAGGAGTGGGGGGGAAGGGGGGAGGTCAGGAGGTGGGGGGAGGTCAGGAGGTGGGGGGGGGGAGAGGTCGGAGGTGGGGCAGGGGGGGGGCGTATGTACCCGGTCTTGTTCGTGCCGGGTGCCGGCTTCCCTGCGCTGTTGCTCCAGGTCGAGGGCGGCGTTGGCGAGTTCCCGCTGTGATCCGGCCAGCTTCTCAGAGAGGATGGCCTTCTCTGACTCCTTCAAGGACAGGAGCTGGGTGAAGGGTCAGAGTCAGTACGTCAGTCACCTCAGCCCTCGGCCCGGAGGCTCCAGTCCGGGTAGCCGGAAGGACAAGGCTTGTATAGGAGCGACTAGGCTTGTATACACTGGAATTAAGACGGATGAGAGGGGATCTTATTGAAACGTATAAGATTATTAAGGGGTTGGACACGTTAGAGGCAGGAAACATGTTCCCAATGTTGGGGGAGTCCAGAACCAGGGGCCACAGGTTAAGAATAAGGGGTAGGCCATTTAGAACGGAGATGAGGAAAAACCTTTTCAGTCAGAGAGTTGTGAATCTGTGGAATTCTCTGCCTCAGAAGGCAGTGGAGGCCAGTTCTCTGAATGCATTCAAGAGAGAGCTGGATAGAGCTCTTAAGGATAGCGGAGTCAGGGGGTATGGGGAGAAGGCAGGACGGGGTACTGATTGAGAATGATCAGCCATGATCACATAAATGGCGGTGCTGGCTGGAAGGGCCGAATGACCTCCTCCTGCACCTATTGTCTATAAATGCCGGAGTAACTCAGCGGGACAGGCAGCATCTCTGGAGAGAAGGAATGGGTGATGTTTCGGGTCGAGACTCTTCCTCAGATTAACATTTTGCAATTAATGTAACCCGCACCATGAGATTTGCTTTCAAGTCTACTGGAGCCCACAATCTAAAGGGGAACAGAGATATAATGGAATAGATTTACGGGGAGAGGCTTGATGCCGGGTCATGACCCGAGACGTCACCCATTCCTTCTCTCCACAGACGCTGCCTGACCCGCTGAGTTACTCCAGCATTGTGTGTCTGTGTTCGGTGTAAACCGTGCTTTATCTGCAGTTCCTGCCTGCACTTTCTTCTGCACGTCGGTCGGCCCACACGATAGTGACAAACCTGAACCGAATGTGCTTCAAAAGGACGACCTCGAGGATCTCAATGCTGTCCCAAACGGTCCTTTACCGCTGTGAGCGTTCGTGAGCCAGTGGCGGTAGAGTTGCTGCCTTACAGCGAATGCAGCGCCGGAGACCCGGGTTCCATCCCGAATAAGGGCGCCGTCTGTACAGAGTTTGTACGTTCTCCCCGTGACCTGCGTGGGTATTCTCCGAGATCTTCGGTTCCCTCCACACTCCAAAGACGCGCAGGTGTGTACGTTAATTGGCCTGGTGTACGTGTACAAATTGTTCCTGGTGTATGTAGGATAGTGTTAGTGTGCGGGGATTGCTGGGCGGGGGCGGACCAGGTGGGCCGAAGGGCCTGTATCTCCAAACTAAAGTAAAGTAAGCCAAGCCAGTGAAGCAGGGCCTGCCTTTCCTCCCCCCGCACGACGCTCCTCACCTGCTGCTTCTCGTTCTCGGCCAGCAACAGGGTATCGTCACGCTCCTGCTGGAGGGCGGCCATCTCCTCCCCCAGCTCCTCTTTCTCAGCCTCGAAGCGGGCGCTCAGCTCCTCGCGCTCCTGCCTCAGCTGCTGGAGCAGCTCCTCCCTCTCCTCTTCCAGGCCCTGCCGCACGCTCCTGCAACACGCAACACGCACACGTCATACCAGCACGCGTGACCAGGTGTCGCCGACTTCCTCGCTCCCAAATACGGGACAAAGGGTGGGATGTCACCGCCCCGCGCGACCTCACCGCCCCGCGCGACCTCACCGCCCCGCGCGAGCTCACCGCCCCGCGCGACCTCACCGCCCCGCGCGACCTCACCGCCCCGCGCGACCTCACCGCCCCGCGCGACCTCACCGCCCCGCGCGACCTCACCGGCCCCGCGCGACCTCACCGCCCCGCGCGACCTCACACGCCCGCGCGACCTCACCGCCCCGCGCGACCTCACCGCCCCGCGCGACCTCACCGCCCCGCCGCGACCTCACCGCCCCGCGCGACCTCACCGCCCCGCGCGACCTCACCGCCCCGCGCGGCCCTCACCGCCCCGCGCGACCTCACCGCCCCGCGCGACCTCACCGCCCCGCGCGGCCTCACCGCCCCGCGCGGCCTCACGCCCCGCGCGACCTCACCGCCCCGCGCGACCTCACCGCCCCGCGCGACCTCACCGCCCCGCGCGACCTCACCGCCCCGCGCGACCTCACCCAGCCAGCGACCATGTGCTCCCGCTCCACCAAGGAGTGGATTTAGGCCATTTGGTTGGTTTGTCAGAGGTTAGCTCAAGGCACTGGGTACCCCCATCCCTCCCCATTACCCCCTCCCCTCCCATTCCCCCTCTCCCCTCCTGTCCTCCCCGTTTATGCCCTCCCCCATTACCCCCCTCCTCCCCTTCCCTCCCCATTACCCTCCCCTCCCCATTACCCCCCTCCCTGCCGTGTTACCCCCGTCACCTTCTCGCTCTGCAGGGTGTCCAGGTCGGCCTGGTGTGCGGCCTGCTGGTGTTGCAGGGGTGAGCTGGGACTGCCGCTCACTCTCACACACTCTCTGCTCCAGGGCGCCGCGGTCCCGCTCCAGCCGGCTCAGCTCCCCCTCCAGCCCGCGCGCACACGGCCACTCTCAGCTGCAATACACGGGGGACAATGAGGGGCCGGAGGAGATGGGGGGGGCGGGGGAGAGATGGAGGGGCCGGGGGAGAGAGAGAGAGGGACTGGGGGAGAGAGAGAGGGGCTGGGGGAGGGAGAGGGGATGGGGTGAGAGAGAGAGGGACTGGGGGAGAGAGAGAGGGGCTGGGGGAGGGAGAGGGGATGGGGGGACGGGGAGAGATGGAGGGGCTGGGGGAGAGAGAGAGAGGGACTGGGGAGAGAGAGAGGGGGCTGGGGGAGGGAGAGGGGATGGGGGAGAGAGAGAGGGGCTGGGGGAGGGAGAGGGGGGCTGGGGGAGTGATGGGGGGGCTGGGGGAGAGAGAGGGGATGGGGAGAGAGAGAGGGACTGGAGGAGAGAGAGAGGGGCTGGGGGAGTGATGGGGGGGCTGGGGGAGAGAGAGGGGATGGGGAGAGATGGGGGGGCGGGGGAGAGAGAGGGGATGGGGAGAGAGGGACTGGGTAGAGAGGGACTTGGGGGGGAGAGGGGCTGGGGTAGAGAGTGAGGGGCTGGGGTAGAGAGTGAGGGGCTGGGGGAGAGAGTGAGGGGCTGGGGAGAGAGTGAGGGGCTGGGGAGAGGGATTAGTGTGGGCAAGGCACATGGAAAAGGTTTGATACAATATCTATCTCCAGATGTATGTAAATTTATGTATAGATGTAAGTATATATGTATGGATATATGTAAATATGTTCAGTTCAGTCTAGTTTATTGTCACGTGTACCGAGGTACAGTGAAAAGCCTTTGTTGCATGCAATCCAGACAGCGGAAAGACAATACATGGTTACAATCGAGTCATTTACAGCGTCCAGATACAAGATAAGGGAATGACGTTTAGTGCAAGGGAAAGCTAGCAAAGTCCGATCAAAGATAGTCCGAGGGTCATCAAAGAGGTAGATAGTAGCTCAGCACTGCTCACTAGTTGTGGTAGGATGGATCAATGTATATGTATTTTTGTGTGTGTGTGTGTTGTGTGTGTGTGTGTGTGTGTGTGTGTGTGTGTGTGTGTGTGTGTGTGTATATACATGTATGTTTACGTATACATCTATGTTTGTGTGCATGTATAGATTGATGTTTGTATGTGCCGGAAAGAACTGCAGATGCTGGTTTAAATCGAAGGTAGACACAACATGCTGGAGTAACTCAGTGGGTCAGGCAGCATCTCGGGAGAAAAGGAATGGGTGATGTTTCGGGTCGAGGGTGAGGGGGTTGGGGGAGTGGGGGTCAGGGTGGGGGGTCAGGGTGAGGGGTGGGGGGGCATGGGGTCAGGGTGAGGGGTCAGGGTGGAGGGGAGAGTGGGAGGGTCAGGGTGAGGGGTGGGGGGTCAGGTGTGGAGGGGGAGTGGGGGGAGTGGGGGGGGGGGGGGGGGCTGGGCCTACCCTGCAGGGCCTCTCTGGCCAGGAGCAGGCTCTGGTTCTCTCCCTCCAGCTGCTCCTTCTGTGACTCCAGCAGCAACTGCCATTGGCGGGTCTCGTACACCGCCGTCTCCAGGGCCTCCTTCTCACACCTGCAGCACACGAGACGGGGGAGACAGGGGGAGACAGGGGGAGGGGGAGACAGGGAGGGGGAGACAGGGGGAGACAGGGGAGGGGGAGACAGGGGAGGGGAGACAGGGGAGGGGGAGACAGGGGAGGGGGAGACAGGGGGAGACAGGGGAGGGGGAGACAGAGGAGGGGGAGACAGGGGAGGGGAGACAGGGGAGGGGGAGACAGGGGGAGGGGGAGACAGGGGAGGGGGAGACAGGGGAGGGGGAGACAGGGGGAGGGGGAGACAGGGGAGGGGGAGACAGGGGAGGGGGAGACAGAGGGAGACAGGGGGAGGGGGAGACAGGGGGAGACAGGGGGAGGGGGAGACAGGGGGAGGGGGAGACAGGGGAGGGGGGAGACAGGGGAGGGGAGACAGGGGGAGGGGGAGACAGGGGGAGGGGGAGACAGGGGGAGGGGAAGACAGGGGAGGGGGAGACAGGGGAGGGGGAGACAGGGGGAGGGGAGACAGGGGAGGGGGAGACAGGGGAGGGGGAGACAGAGGGAGACAGGGGGAGGGGAGACAGGGGAGACAGGGGGAGGGGGAGACAGGGGAGACAGGGGGAGGGGGAGACAGGGGGAGACAGGGGAGGGGGAGACAGGGGGAGGGAGACAGGGGAGGGGGAGACAGGGGAGGGGGAGACAGGGGGAGACAGGGGGAGGGGAGACAGGGGAGGGGGAGACAGGGAGGGGGAGACAGGGGGAGACAGGGGAGGGGGAGACAGGGGGAGACAGGGGGAGGGGGAGACAGGGGAGGGGGAGACAGGGGAGGGGGAGACAGGGGGAGACAGGGGAGGGAGAGACAGGGGGAGACAGGGGAGGGAGAGACAGGGGGAGGGGGAGACAGGGGAGGGGGAGACAGGGGGAGACAGGGGGAGGGGGAGACAGGGGAGGGGGAGACAGGGGGAGGGGAGACAGGGGTGGGGGAGACAGGGGAGGGGGAGACAGGGGAGAGGGAGACAGAGGGAGACAGGGGGAGGGGGAGACAGGGGAGGGGGAGACAGGGGGAGGGGGAGACAGGGGAGAGGGAGACAGAGGGAGACAGGGGGAGGGGGAGACAGGGGTGGGGGAGACAGGGGGAGGGGGAGACAGGGGTGGGGGAGACAGGGGAGGGGGAGACAGGGGGAGAGAGAGCGTGATGAGGGAGAGTGAGAGTGATCGGGGTGAGGTGAGGGTGATTGAGGGGAGTAGGTGAGGTTTGGGGGAGAGTGGGGTACCTGGGGCAGGATGGTCAGTCCCAGGGTCTTGGGGAGCCCCATGCAGCAGGCGTTGGTGTCGTAGGTAGACAGGGTGTTGGTGTCGTGGGTAGACAGGGTGTTGGTGTCGTGGGTAGACAGGGTGTTGGTGTCGTGGGTAGACAGGGTGTTGGTGTCGTGGGTAGACAGGGTGTTGAAGGAGTGGTGGTGCTGGCCTGCGTTAGCCATGGGAGGGTGTGGAGACGTGTGAGGCAAGGAACTGCAGATGCCGGATTCAACCGCAGATAGACACAAAGTGCTGGAGTAACTCAGCGGGTCAGGCAGCGTCTCTGGAGAATAAGAATAGGTGACGTTTCTTTGAGTCTGAAGAAGGGTCTCGACCCGAAACGTCACCCATTCCTTGTCTCCAGAGACGCTGCCTGACCCGCTGAGTGACTCCAGCACTGTCTGTCTGCCTGTCTGTCCCAGGTGTAAAGCAGCCTCTGTGGAGGGTGGAGCGCGGGGGTGGGGCTGTTCCGTTGTGTCCGGCAGGCGGCAGCTGCAGGGCCGTGTGTCCAGCGGCCGCACTCACCTCAGCGCGGCGGCCTCGTCCGCCAGCACCCGGCCCTCGCGCTCGGCGGCGGACAGCTGGACCTCCAGGCCGGCCTTCAGCCGCGTCACCTCCTCCCGCTCCCTGACCGCCCGCACCAGCGCCTCGGCCTGCCGCTGTACCTCCCGCTGCACCTCCACCAGCTCCTCGCACACGGTCTGCTTCTGACGGCCTACCTGGACAGCACAAACCCTCCGTCAGTGCCCACACCACCACTGCTGCTCGAGCATGCAACGCTGGCACTCCAACATGCACCATTGCCCCCACTAACATGCAACGCTGCTCCGTTAACACGCAACGTCGCCCCGCTAACATGCAACGCTGGCCCTCTAACATACAACGCTACCACTCTAACATGCATCACTGCCCCGCTAACACGCAACGCTGCCCCGCTAACACACAACGTCGCCCCGCTAACATGCAACACCGCCCCGCTAACACGCAATGCTGCCCCACTTAATGCAACGTTGCCCCGCTTACATGCAGCGCTACCACTCTAACACGCAACACCGCCCTGCTAACATGCAACGCTACCCCACTAACATGAATCGCTGCCCCTATACATGCAACGCTGCCCCTATAACATGCAACGGTACCCCTCTAACATGCACCACTGCCCCTCGTTACGTGGCTGGGTACATTTCACTTGCTCCGTAACGTTGACTCATGGAGTCACACAGACCGGAAAACAGGCCCAGCATGTGCCACCTACACTAGTCCCACCTGCCCGCATTTAGCCCATATCTAAGAATAAAGGGGAGGCCATTAAAAACTGAGATGAGAAAATACATTTTCTCTGCCACAGAGGGCAGTGGAAGCCAAATCACTGGATGGATTTAAAAGAGAGTTAGATAGAGCTCTAGGGGCTAGTGGAATCAAGGGATATGGGGAGAAGGCAGGCACGGGTTACTGATTGTGGATGATCAGCCATGATCACAATGAATGGCCAAATGGCCTCCTCCTGCACCTATTTTCTATGCTTCTATCTCTCTAAACCTGCCCTGTTCATCTACCTGTCCAAATGTCTCTTTTTAATGAATATTTACTCACTAATCAGCAGGGTCTGGGTAACAGCCAGGTGACTTTGATTATTACAGACAATGCTGGAGTATATGTACGTGGGGGGGGGGGGGGGGGACAGTGTGTAGGAAGGAACTGCAGATGCTGGCTTAACAATGAAGACAGACACAAAGTGCTGGAGTAACTCAGCGGGACGGGCAGCATCTCTGGAGAGAGGGAATGGGTGACGTTTCGGGTCGAGACCCTTCTTCAGACCTTCTACTGTTCCTCCCGATACATCGAGTCAACTCTGCCATTCAATCATGGCTGATCCACCTCTCCCTCTCAACCCTATTCTGCCTTCTCCCCACAACCCCTGACCCGAAACGTCACCCATTCCTTCTCTCCAGAGATGCTGCCTGACCCGCTGAGTTACTCCAGCACTTTGTGTCTATCTTTGATCTAAACCAGCATCTGCGGTTCTTTCCTACTCAATATTCGCACTGCCGGGGGGGGACAGCGTGGGAGATCCATGGGCAAGGTCCAGTGGGCCGGAGGTGGGTGGGTCAGGATGCCCGTTACCTGTCCGAGCCGCTCCTGCAGCTCGCGCTTGTCCTGCTGAGCGGCCAGGAGGTCGTGCTGGAGGCCGTGTCGGCTCTGCTCCACCAGCTGCAGGCTGTGGTCCAGGCCCTGCCTCTCGCCCTGCAGGTCCAGCTTCTCCTGCTCCAGCCGTACCAGCTCGTCTCGGATCGAGCCCTTCTCCTGCTCCAGCTCCTTCTTCTGCTCCAGCAGTGTCATCCGCTCCTCCTCCAGCTGCCAAGACACGAGTCAGGGGTTGACGGACTCTTGATTAGTGCGGGTGACGGGGGGTTACGGGGAGAAGGCGACGGGAGAACGGGGTTAGGAGGGAGAGATAGACCAGACACCATTGAATGGTGGAGCCGACTTGAAGGGCCGAATGACCTAATCCTGCCCATGCCATTTATGAACATAAACACAAGAGTTACAGGCACCCCCGTGCTCCGCAATGAAAGGCCACTCGGCCCATCCTTCACTTACTACCATCAGAACTCACCAGAATCCCAAACCAAATGCAGCTTCACTCACTTGACCTCTGTCTTAAATGAGCGACCCTTTGTGTGTAAACAGTGACCCCTTGTTCTGCATCTTCTCACGGTGGCACAGCGGTAGAGTTGCTGCCTCACAGCGCCAGAGACCCGGGTTCGATCCCGACTACGGGTGCTGTCTGTACGGAATTTGTACGTTCTCCCCGTGACCCGCGTGGGTTTTCTCTGGGTGCTCCGGTTTCCTCCCACACAGGTTTGTAGGGTAACTGGCTTGGTATAAATGTAATTTCTCCCTGGTGTGTGTAGGATAGTGTTAGTGTGCAGGGATCGCTGGTCGGTGCGGGCTCGGTGGGTACAGGGGCTGTTTCCACGCTGTATCTCTAAACTAATCTAAGCTGCTGGTTACCTCCAGGATGATCTGGTTCAGCTGCACTTTGTCTTGGGCCAGGCCCTCGTTTATGGCACTCATCTTGGACAGAGAGTCTCGCAGCGATGCCTGCTCCGTGCGCACTTTGCCCAGGACCACCTCCAACTCCACGTTGGCGCTCTGTACCTGTGGTGGGGAGGGAAGACACTCAATTAATGCTCAAACTCAACCCACTCCACCCCTATTCGGACCCCACCCAACAAAACCTGACAAACCCAACCCAACCCAACAAAACCCAACCTAACCCAACCCAACAAAACCCAACCCAACAAAACCTAACCCAACAAAACCCAACCCAACAAAACCCAACCCAACCCAACAAAACCCAACCCAACAAAACCCAACCCAACCCAACAAAACCTAACCCAACAAAACTAAACCCAACAAAACTCAACCCAACAAAACCTAACCCAACCCAACAAAACCCAACCCAACAAAACCCAACCCAACCCAACCCAACAAAACCCAACCCAACAAAACTCAACCCAACCCAACAAAACCCAACCCAACAAAACTCAACCCAACCCAACAAAACCCAACCCAACAAAACCCAACCCAACAAAACCCAACCCAACCCAACAAAACCCAACAAAACCCAACCCAACCCAACAAAACCCAACCCAACCCATCAAAACCCAACCCAACCCATCAAAACCCAACAAAACCCAACCCAACAAAACCCAACCCAACCCAACAAAACCCAACCCAACCCAACCCAACAAAACCCAACCCAACCCAACAAAACCCAACCCAACAGCTGGACATCCCCCTACAGTCTGAAGAAGGGTCCTGACACAAATCGTCACATGTTCCTTTTCTTCAGAGATGTTACCTGACCCGCTGAGTTACTCCAGCATTTTGAAGCCACTCAATTAATGCTCAAACCCAACCCACTCCACCCCTATTTGGACCCCACCCAACGAAACCTGACAAACCCAACCCAACAAAACCCAACCTAACCCAACCCAACAAAACCCAACCCAACCCAATCCAACAAAACCAAACCCAACAAAACTCAACCCAACAAAACCCAACCCAACCCAACAAAACCCAACCCAACCCAACAAAACCCAACCCAACCCAACAAAACCCAACCCAACCCAACAAAATCCAACCCAACCCAACCCAACAAAACCCAACCCAACAAAACATAACCCAACCCAACAAAACCGAACCCATCAAAACCCACCCCAAAAAAACCCAACCCAACCCAACAAAATCCAACCCAACAAAACCTAACCCAACCCAACCCAACAAAACCCAACCCAACCCAACCCAAAAAAACCCAACCCAACAGCTGGACATCCCCCTACAGTCTGAAGAAGGGTCCTGACACAAATCGTCACATGTTCCTTTTCTTCAGAGATGCTACCTGACCCGCTGAGTTACTCCAGCATTTTGAAGCCACTCAATTAATGCTCAAACCCAACCCACTCCACCCCTATTTGGACTCCACCCAACGAAACCTGACAAACCCAACCCAACAAAACCCAACCTAACCCAACCCAACAAAACTCAACCCAACAAAACCCAACCCAACCCAACAAAACCCAACCCAACCCAACAAAACCAAACCCAACAAAACTCAACCCAACAAAACCCAACCCAACCCAACAAAACCCAACCCAACCCAACAAAACTCAACCCAACCCAACAAAACCCAACCCAACCCAACAAAACTCAACCCAACAAAACCCAACCCAACAAAACCCAACCCAACAAAACCCAACCCAATCCAACAAAACCCAACCCAACCCACCCCAAAAAAACCCCAACCCAACCCAACACAACCCAACAAAACCCAACCCACCCCAACAAAACCCAACCCAACCCAACCCAACCCAACCCAACAAAACCCAACCCAACCCAACCCAACCCAACAAAACCCAACCCAACCCAACAAAACCCAACCCAACACAACAAAACCCAACCCAACAGCTGGACATCCCCCTACAGTCTGAAGAAGGGTCCTGACACAAAACGTCACATGTTCCTTTTCTTCAGAGATGCTGCCTGACCCGCTGAGTTACTCCAGCATTTTGTGTCTATCTTCAGTCTAAACCAGCACCTGCCGTTCCTTCCCATAGTCTATCAATCCCCCACCTTTGTATTTGGCCGACACAGGAGAACATTCCAGTTTCTCTGTTTGTGGAAGCAGGTTCCCTCCCCCTCTCCTGACATCAGTCTGAAGAAGGGTCTCGACCCGAAACGTCACCCATTCCCTCTCTCCTAGATGCTGCCTGACCCACCGAGTTACTCCAGCATTTTGTGATACCGTCGATTTGTACCGGCAGTTATTTTCCTGCCCGTACTAATCAAGAACCGTAAATCCCTGCCTTAAAAATACCCACTGACTTGACCTTCACAGCCATCTGCGGCAATGAATCCCACAGATTCACCACCCTCTGGGTAAAGAAATTCCTCCGCATCTTTCTAAAACCTACGTCCTACCGGATAGCACGCAACAACAGCTTTCCACTGTACCTCGGCACACGTGACAATAAATTAAACTGAATGTCCCTTTATTCTGAGGCTGTGGCCTCTGGTCCTAAACTCTCCCACCAGTGGAAACATCCTCTCCACATCATCTAGAGGAAGGTCCTGTTAATCCGAGGTTGATAGTTGCAAGCTCACCTTGGCCAGAGCCTCTTTAATTTCAGCCTTCTCGTTGTCCAGGACCTCCTTGACCAGCGAGGCTTGTCTCAGCGCCTCCTTGGCCTGCACCAGCTCCTTCCTCACGCTCGAGTTCTTTCCCTCCAGCTGCTCGATCATCTTGTGGCTGGCGGAGAAATATGTGCGGTGGTTAGGACACGCCAACTTTCAAAGAAATAACACAACGTTTACAACAAAAGCTATGTACTATGTTTAGAAACAGAGGCCATTTGGCCCCTCGAGCCAGCACCGCCATTCATTGTGATCATGGCTGATCATCCACAGTCAGTAACCCGTGCCTGCCTTCTCCCCACATCCCTTGATTCCACTAAACCCTAGAGCTCTATCTAACTCTCTCATAAATTCATCCAGTGAATTGGCCTCCACTGCCCTCTGTGGCAGAGAATCCCACAAATTCACAACTCTCTGGGTGAAAAAGCTTTTTCTCACCTCAGTTTTAAATGGCCTCCCCTTTATTCTTGGACTGTGGTTCTGGACTCCCCCAACACTGGGAAAACATTTTTACATATTCTGTTGTACTGCTGCATTTATTACTGCATTAACTACTCCATGTCAAGAGTGTTTTATTGTCATGTGTCCCAGATGGAACAATGTTAGCCCCAAGAGCTCTATCTAACTCCCTCTTGAAAACACCCATTGATTTGGCCTCCACAGCCTTTCTGCGGCAGAGAATTCCACCAGAGAATTAAACAGGCACCGAGGCACAAGCACCTGCAGGCGCTGGAACCTTGAGCAAAACACAAAGTGCTGGAGGAACCGCAGCATCCGTGGAAGGCGTGAATGGGCGACGCTTCGGGTCGGGTCTGAAGAAGTGTCCAGACCCAAAACGTCGTCCATCCATGTTCTTCTGGGATGCTGCCCGACCCCTTGAGTCTTGAAAACGTGTAGGTATCATCAGCCAGGATGATATGAAAGGTTGGGCTGGTGTTGATGGGCCGAGTGGCCTGTTCCTGCTCCCAGCGGTCGGGGCCATGAGTGAGCACGACTCACCCTCGCTCGATCTCCTTCAGCGCCCTCTCCTTGTCCTTGACCGTGTCCTCCTTCTCGTCCTCCATGTTGTCGCGTTGCCTCTGGAGCTCGGCGTTGGCAAGATGCAGCTTCTCCACCTCTCCCCGCGCCCCCTCTGCCCGCTGCTGCAGAGACTGTACGCACCTCTCCAGGCTCCCCTTCTCACTGCGGGGATGAAAGGCCCAACAGCTCAATGGGGCAAGAGGGGCAGCGGAGGTAGGAGGGGGCCTGGTCACCTCCCCCCCCCCACCCCCAGCCCCCCCGCCCCACACTCCACACCCCCCTCTCCCCTCCACCACCCCCTGCTGGGATCGCACGCAGACCCCCAGACACACACAACACGCCGGAGTAACTCAGCGGGACTGGCAACATCTCTGGAGAGAAGGAACGGGTGACGATTACGGGTCGAGACCCTTCTTCGGGTCAATTGGGAGGAGGTGACTGTCGGAGGGTGAGAGGGGGTTTTGAGGGCGGGACGGGGGTGAGCTGAGGATTATCAACGTTATTTGTTGTTGTTTTAACAGATGGTTCCATTAATTCAATCCATTTCACAAACACAAAGTGCTGGAGGAGCAGCTGTTTTTATGCAGCATCTGTGGAGGGAATGTGTCTATTCCACACGCACCGGGGACAATTTAGAAAGGGCCAATTAACCAACAAACCTGCACGTCTTTGGAGTGTGGGAGGAAACCGGAGCACCCGGAGAAAACCCACGCAGGTCACGGTGAGAACGTACAAACTCCGTACAGACAGCACCCGTAGTCGGGATGGAACCCGGGTCTCCGGCGCTGCATTCGCTGCAAGGCAGCAACTCTACCGCTGCGCCACCGTGCCGTACTTTTGTTTAAAGTTACAGCATGGAAACAGGCCCTTCGGCCCACCGAGTCCAAGCCGACCACCGATCGCCCGTGCACACCAGTTCTTTGTCAGCCCGCTTTCCCATCCACTCCCTGCAGACTAAGGGCAATTTACAGAGGACCAATTAACTTACAAACCCGCACGTCTTTGGGATGTGGGAGGAAACCGGAGCACCCGGAGGAAACCCACGCAAGTCATGGGAGAACGGGCAAACTCCACACAGACAGCGCCCAAGGATCGGATCGAACCCGAGTCTCCGGTGCTGTGAGGCAGCAGCTCTACCCGCTGTGCCATTGAGCCACTTAGGGTCAGTACAGATCAGTTTAGTTTATTGTCACGTGTACCGAGGTACAGTGAAAAGCCTTCGTTGCGTGTGATCCACTCAGCGGAAAGACAAGACATGATTACAATCGAGCCGTTTATAGTGTACAGATACATGATAAGGGAATAACGTTTAGTGGAAGGGAAAGGAAGCAAAGTCTGATCAAGGATAGTCCGAGGGTCACCAATGAGGTAGATAGTAGTTCAGCACCGCTCTCTGGTTGTGGTAGGATGGTTCAGTTGCCTGATAACAGCCGGGGAGGATCTGTCCCTGAATCTGGAGGTGTGCGTTTCCACACGTCTGTACCTCTTGCCTGATGGGAGAGTGGAGGAGAGGGAGTGGCCGGGGTGAGACTGGTCCTTGGGTGTTGGGCAGGGCAACGTTCGATGGGCAGCAGCTGCCGTGGTCTCACCTTGCCAGCAGGTCGGCAGAGGAGCGGTAGCGGCTGGCATCTCGCTTGGCGTCGTCCCTGGCTCGCATCGAGTCCTCCGCCTCCTCCTTCAGCTTGAGGATCTGCTGCTCCAGGGCACGGCGATCACTCTCGCTGTCGGCCAGCTGCCTCTTCAGGCTGCCCACTGAGTCCTGGGCCGACTCGTACCTGGCACGGAGCTCCTGCCACAACAGCACCGCACGCCCCTGAGCAACACCACCTCAGCACCTTGCCCCATGACCTCACCCCTTGCCCCGTGACCTCTCGCCCTGTGACCTGTCACACCTTGTCCCCATGACCTCTCACCCCCAGGCCCGCGACCTCGCACTCTCTTGTCCCCGTGACCTCTCGCCCCGTGACCTCTCACCCCTTTCCCCGTGACCTCTCACCCCTTACCCCGTGACCTCTTGCCCTGTGACCTGTCACACCTTGTCCCCGTGACCTCTCACCCCCAGGCCCGCGACCTCGCACTCTCTTGTCCCCGTGACCTCTGCTGCTTTGCCCCGTGTCCTCTCACCCCCAGACATGTGACCTCTCCGCCCCGGTCTGGTGAACCCTCACCCCCAGCAGTGTGACCTCTCCCCCCTGACCCCTCTCCCCAGCAGTGTGACCTCTCCCCTGACCCCCAGCAGTGTGACCTCTCCCCGACCCCCAGCAGTGTGACCTCTCCCCAGACCCCCAGCAGTGTGACCTAGCCCCCTGACCCCCAGCAGTGTGACCGCTCTCCCCTGACCCCTTGCCCCCAGCAGTGTGACCTCTCCCCCCTGCCCCCTGACCTGGAGCTGGAGCTGCCGCCTCTGCACGGCTCCCTGTACGGCTGCGTACACCGAGTTGGTGAAGGCCGGCGACGGCTGGTGGCCGGGGGAACGGCTGCGGTGGGGAGAGGCCCGTCGCCGTGGAGACGGGGCGCGCAGGTCCGACAGCCCCAGGTGAGGGCTGTCCGTCTCGGCAACGTCCCCCGACCGCTCGCCCGGGCCCGGCTGGACCCCTCCATCAGCATCCGTGATCACCACCTGAGGATAGAGAGCGGGCAGGACCCGGTCACCACGGCGACCAACACCGCGGCCTTCAGCGGCAGAGCTGCTGCCTCACAGCGCCAGAGACCCGGGTCCCATCCTGACTACGGGTGCTGTTTGTACGCAGTCCTCCGCAGTCACGGGGAGAACGTGCAAACTCCGCACAGACAGCCAGCGAAGTCAGGATCAAACCCGGGTCTCTGGAGCTGTGAGGCCACAACTCCACCACAGCGCCACCTTCACTGGAGCGACTAGGCTTGTATACACTGGAATTTAGACGGATGAGAGGGGATCTTATCGAAACATATAAGATTATTAAGGGGTTGGACACGTTAGAGGCAGGAAACATGTTCCCAATGTTGGGGGAGTCCAGAACCAGGGGCCACAGTTTAAGAATAAGGGGTAGGCCATTTAGAACGGAGATGAGGAAAAACTTTTTCAGTCAGAGAGTTGTGAATCTGTGGAATTCTCTGCCTCAGAAGGCAGTGGAGACCAATTCTCTGAATGCATTCAAGAGAGAGCTAGATAGAGCTCTTAAGGATAGTGGAGTCAGGGGGTATGGGGAGAAGGCAGGAACGGGGTACTGATTGAGAATGATCAGCCATGATCACATTAAATGGTGGTCCTGGCTCGAAGGGCCAAATGGCCTCCTCCTGCACCTATTGTCTATTGTCTAATAGAAAATAGAAACATAGAAAATAGGTGCAGGAGGAGGCCACTCGGCCCTTCGAGCCAGCACCGCCATTCATTGCGATCATGGCTGATCATCCACAATCAGTAACCCGTGCCTGCCTTCTCCCCATACCCCCTGACTCCGCTAGCCCCTAGAGCTCTATCTCTCTCTCTTTTAAATTCATCCCAGTGAATTGGCCTCCACTGCCCTCTGTGGCAGAGAATTCCACAAATTCACAACTCTCTGGGTGATTTTTTTTTTCTCATCTCAGTTCTCGATCTGTGCTCTCTGAAGGTGAGAGTAGGCCTCCCATCAGAGTCCTGACTGCGACTGGGTGGATGAATGTGACCCAGACTGTTCCGCTGCGTGTACCTGACGAGCTGCTTGTTGTTGTTGTGTGTGAGGGCTGACATGGGCCGTTAATCCACCATCTGGAAAGGCGTGGAGAGAGTGGACGTGGAGAGGATGTTTCCACTAGTGGGAGAGTCTAGGACCAGAGGTCACAGCCTCACAATCAACAGACGTGCCTTTCGGAAGGAGATGAGGAGGAATTTCTTCGGTCAGAGGGTGGCGAATCTGTGGAATTCATTGCTGCAGAGGGCGGTGGAGGCCAAGTCAGTGGATATTTTTAAGGCAGAGATAGGTTCTGGACTCCCCAACTTTTTTCCTGCATCTAGCTTGTCCAGTCCTTAGATAGATTCTTGATCAGTGCGAGTGTCAGAGGTTATGGGGAGAAGGCAGGAGAATGGGGTTGGGAGGGAGAGATAGATCAGCCGTGATTGAATGGCGGAGTTGACTTGATGGGCCGAATGGGCTAATTCTGCTCCTGCGGCAGATGAACTGATGTTGGGACTGGACTGGGGTGAAGGGGTGCGTGTGCCTCGTACATTGCCCGCCTGCCCGCCCGCCCGCCCGCCCGCTCACCTGCGCGATGTCACTGAGGATCTGGTGCAAGGATTCCATCTCGGCCTTCACACTCTCAAACTGCGCCCCCTCCTGGGCATCTTGTGCATCGGCCCGGCTCGACTCCTGACCGGGACAGAGGACCCCAGTCAAACACCCGCACACCAAGTGCTCCAACATCAAGTAGATCTCCCCTAGCCCTTCCCATTCCCCCGTATTCCCCCCCCCCCCCGCCCCACGCACCCCTCTCCCAGTCACTCCACCCCCCTTCCGCAGTCTCCCACCCCTTTCCCCTCCTTCATCACCCATCTTCCCTCCCCAAGGGCGGTCACGGTGGCGCAGCGGTAGAGTTGCTGCCTTACAGCGCCGGAGACCTGGGTTCCATCCCGACTACGGGTGCTGTCTGTACGGACTTTGTACGTTCTCCCCTGTCCCGCGTGGGTTTTTTCTGGGATCTTCGGTTTCCTCCCACACTCCAAAGACGTGCGGGTTTGTAGGTTAGATTTACATTTAGAGATACATCGCGGAAACAGGTCCTTCGGCCCACCAAGTCCGCGCCGCCCAGCGATCCCCGCACACTAACACTATCCCACACACACTAGGGACAATTTTTACATTTACACAGTCAATTAACCTACAAACCTGCACGTCTTTGGAGTGTGGGAGGAAACCGAAGATCTCGGAGAAAACCCACGCAGGTCACGGGGAGAACGTACAAACTCCGTACAGACGGCGCCCGTAGTCGGGATGGAACCTGAGTCTCCGGCGCTGCATTCGCTACAAGGCGGCAACTCTACCGCTGTGCCACCGTGCCGCCATGTTGGCTTGGTAAATGTTAAAAATGTCCCTAGTGCGTGTAGGATAGTGTCAATGAGCGGGGATCGCTGGTCGGCGTGGACCCGGTGGGCCGAAGGGCCTGTTTCTGGGCTGCATCTCTACCCTAATCTAATCTAAAAGTGCCCCAATTCCCTTTGGCTCACAGCGTCCTTGCCCACCATTAATTGCACGTTATCTCACTCTCCCGTCCCCTTTACCCTCAGGGCTAATTCACAGAAGCCTCTTTAACCTACAAACCCGCACGTCTTTGGAATGCGCGGGGAAACCGGAGCGCCCGGAGGGAACCCACGCGGCCACGGGGAAAACTAGCAAACTCCGCACACAGACAGACAGACAGACAGCACCCGAGGTCGGGATTGAACCCGGGTCTCTGGCGCTGTGAGGCAGCAGCTCTACCCGCTGCGCCACCGTAGCTACCAAAGCAAGTTTCTTTCTTGGCAATGGCCTCTGGTTTCTTCGGACCAGATTGGGATGAGGCACTTGGACACTGGACCATATTCATGTTCATAAGAAAAGGGAGCAGAATTAGGCCATTCGGCCCATCAAGTCTACTCCGCCATTCAATCATGGCTGATCTGTCTCTCCCTCCTAACCCCATTCTCCTGCCTTCTCCCCATAACATCTGACACCCATACTAATCAAGAATCTATCTCTGCCTTAAATATATCCATTGACTTGGCCTGTACAGCCGTCTGCAGCAATGAATTCCACCGACTCACCACCCTCTGACTAAAGAAATTCCTCCTCATCTTCTTCCTGAAGGAATGTCCTTTTATTCTGAGGCTGTGCCCTCTGGTCCTGGACTCTCCCACTAGTGGAAACATCCTCTCCACATCCACTCTATCCAGGCCGCTCACTATTCGGTAAGTTTCACTGAGGTTCCCTTCATCTTTCTAAACTCCAGCGAGTACAGGCCCAGTGCCGAGGGCTGTCAAGGGGAGCAATGGTGAACCTGGAGCCTTCCCCTCCTCTCCCCCCTCCCCCCCACACACCCCTCCCCATGCTCCCGTTCACCCACCAGGCTCTCCAGCGTCTGGTTGAGGCTGCTGACGGTTCTGTCCCTCTCTCTGATCTCACTCTTCAGTCGCTCCACAGTCACCATCAGCTCCGTGACCCTGCAAGTCAAGTCAAGTCAATTTTATTTGTACAGCACATTTAAAAACAACCCACGTTGACCAAAGTGCTGTACATCAGTTCAGGTACTAAGAACGAACATACAATGGCACACAAACATAACAGCACATACATAAACAGTTCACAGCGCCCCCTCAGAGGGCCTCAAACGCTAGGGAGTAGAAATAAGTTTTGAGCCTGGACTTAAAGGAGTGGATGGAGGGGGCAGTTCTGATGGGGAGAGGGATGCTGTTCCACAGTCTAGGAGCTGCAACCGCAAAAGCACGGTCACCCCTGAGCTTAAGCCTAGACCGCGGGATAGTCAGTAGCCCCAAGTTGGCCGACCTGAGGGACCTGGAGATAGAGTGGTAGGTTAGAAGATTCTTGATATGGGGGGGGGCAAGCCCGTTTAGGGTTTTGTATGTGAATAGGAGGAGCTAGATAAACACCATTGTTTCATGTATTCTGTGTGTTTTATGACTGTTGGCAGATCAATGTCCCACCTGGGATCAATAAAGTTCTATCGTATCATATCATAGAAATATAGACAACAAGTGCAGGAGGAGGCCACTCGGCCCTTCGAGCCAGCACCGCCATTCATTGTGATCATGGCTGATCTTCCACAATCAGTAACCCGTGCCTGCCTTCTCCCCATATCCCTTGATTCAGCTAGCCCCTAGAGCTCAATCTAACTCTCTTTTTAATTCATCCAGTGAATCGGCCTCCACTGCCCTCTGTGGCAGAGAATCCCACAAATTCACAACTTTCTGGGGCGAAAAAGTTCCTTCTCACCTCAGTTTTAAATGGCCTTCCGTTTATTCTAATATTGAGTCTACTCCGCCATTCAGTGATGGCTGGTCTACCATTCCCCTCTCATCCCCATTCTCCTGCCTGCCTTCTCCCCATACCCCCTGACACCCGCACTGATCATGAAACCATCTGCCTCCATCTTGAACAAACTAGTGTTTACATGGTGACACAGCCCTGAGGTGCCACCTACTGGCGCACACAGCAACTGCAGTTTCAACAGGACAAATCTAAACTTCTCTCATCTTGTTCACCAGCAAAAATAAAACTGCAGCTGCTGGAAAACTTGCCACAAATGCTGCAAATTGCTGCCACGTTTCAGATCAAGATCTTTCAGTATAATTCTATCCTGCTCGAGACAGGCACAGAAAGCTGGAGTCCCCCTTTAGTTTAGGTTAGCACTGTGAAAGGTCTTGACCCAAAACGTCACCCATTCCTTCTCTCCAGAGATGCTGCCTGTCCCGCTGAGTTACTCCAGCATTTTGTATCTATCTTGAATTTGCTCTCAGCTCTGCTAACCTGCCATGAGCCCAACAGTGTCCGAAGAAGGGTGTCGACCCAAAACCTTTTCTACACAGATGCTGCCTGACCCGCTGAGTTACTCCAGCACTTTGTATCTATCCAAGCCCAGCTGATCTGGACTATTCAGAAGACATAGGAGCAGAATGAGGTAATTTAGCCCGTCTGAAATTATCAGCCATGATTGAAAGACGGAGTAGACTTGATGGACCAAATGGCCAGATTCTGCTCTTATCCCTTATGAACTTATGAATATGGTAGTGTCCACACACACGTGCACACAGACATACACACGTAGGTACACACACACGCACAAACGTACACGTACATACATGTACACACACACATACACACGTAGGTACACACAAACATACATGTACACACAGACACACACACAAACATACATACACGTACAGACACACACACGTAGGTACACACACACAAACGTACACACACACACACACGTAGGTACACACACACACAAACGTACACACACACACGTAGGTACACACACACAAACGTACACACACGTACACACACACGTACATACACACACACACACACATAGGTACACACACACAGATGTACACACACACAGACGCACACACACACACAGATGTACACACACACACACACGTAGGTAAACAAACACATACACAAACGTACACACACACACACACACACGTACCTGCTGCTCTGCTCTGCTCTCTCCAGGTCGTACTTGCTCTGCAGCTGCATCATCTGCCGCACTTTGTCACGCAGCTGTTCCTCCAACTGTGCCAGCTGTGCTGCCCGCTGCTCCAGCTGTGCGGTGGCGCTGCCGTCTGCCAGTCGCAGGTGCCCGCTTAGGTTCAGGCACGAGGCGTGGATGGTCCGTGAGGATCGGGCCAGATCGTTACGCAGCTCCGACAGGTCCCTGCACTCCAACCCCACACACACGGGTCAGACACGGGTGGACCCCACCCCACATCACACCCCCCCCCCACCCCACACCCGCCCCACCCCACACCCCCCCCCACCCCACACCCCCCCCACCCCACACCCCCCCCACCCCCCACACCTCCCCACCCCACACACCCCCCACACACGGGTCAGACACAGAGGGACCGCACCCCACACCCAACCCCCACACACCCTACCCTACCCCACCCCCCACCCCCGCCCCCACCCACACACCCCCCACACACACGGGTCAGACACAGGGGGACCGCACCCCACCCCCACACACACACCTACCCACCCCACCCCCACCCCACACCCATCCCCACCACACACGCGGGTCAGATACAGGGGCACCTCACCCCACACCCCACCTCCCCCACCCACACACACCCCACCCCATCAACACCTACCCACCCATACCACCCTCACCCCCACCCCATCAACAACAACCCACCTACCCCAACATTACCCCCACCCCACTCCCACCCCACCTCTCCTAACCCCACCCCAAGCTCACCCCACCTCGCCTCACTACACCCCACCCACCCCTCCCCCACCCCTCACCGTTCACTGGCTGACTTGACCTCGCTGAAGTGGCGTCGGAACCCCACCACCTGTCTCCAGAGGGTCAGTAGACGGTTGTGCTCGTTACTGAAGTACATGTTGAAGGACTGCGAGCAAACAGACGCACGCACTCAGGGGGGGAGAGAGCGTGGGGGTGGAGGGGAGAGCGTGGGGGGGGGGAGGAGAGCACGTGGGGGAAGAGAGCGTGGGGGGAAGAGCGCGTGGGGGGGGCGCGCGGGTGACGTACCTCCTCCTCGTGCCTCCACTCCACCTCCTTCTGCTCGAGCTCCTCGCGAGCGCGGCTCCAGTCGGCCGTGAGTTTGCGCAGGTCCTCGCTCAGCGCCAGGTTGGCACCGCTCGCCTGGTCCAGCTGTTCCCGCAGCATCGAGTTCACCTGCGCCAGGCTGGCACTCCTGTAACCACAGCCCCCCCCCGGGCACGTCACAGCGGCACCGCACGGCGCCCACACTCTCCCCACCCCACACTCTCCCCACCCCACACTCCCCCCCCCACACTCCCTCCTCCACTCTCAACTCCTGCCCCACCACCCACACTCCCCCCCCCACCCACTCCCCCCCTCCCTCCCTCCCCACCCACACTCCCTGCCCCCCCACCCACACTCTCCTCCCTCCCCACACTCCCCCCTCAACTTCCCCCCACCCATTCCCCCCCCCCCCCACCCCACCCACCCTCTCCTGTGGCTGGCACGCAAATAGTTGCCTGGGTTGGGGGCCATCTTGGGAATGATAAAGTTGGCTAACTAGCCCTGCCTTGCAGAGGTTGATGGGATGCTTGACGAAAGAAAATGTGGCTAAAGAAATGTGTTTGTGCTGCAGAAGTCAAGCCCAGACGGCTAATGTTATTGCAGAGATACTTAACTATTGTGTATTTGGTCAGTGGCATGGAAGTTGTTAATTGCCGAAACAGCCTTCATGTCTGGTTACACCAATGTGATAATTGCCTCTGTTGTGAACCTCTATTATTTTACCTTGAGCACTGGAACTTGTGCAGAAAGTTGAGCTCAGATAGCTAACGTTTGGAGCAGGTTTATTCCATACATGGTAAAGCCATCTGTTTGTGGATTTTGCCTGTCACCTCCATAATAAAAAGAAGCTGTAACCTGCTAATTGCTGAAATTTGTACGGAGAGGAAAGCTCTTCAGCGGGTAGTCCATAAAGAGCTCAGAAGACTATTGGAACACAGCTACCAGCCTTGGAGGGCATCTACAACACACGATGCCTCAGAAAAGCCACCAGCATCCACAAAGACTCTTCACACCCCTGCAACAGTCTGTTCGAACTTCTACCATCGGGCAGACGATACAAGGCCTTCTACGCCCGCACCTCCAGACTCAGGAACAGCTTCATCCCCAGGGCCATAGCTGCTATGAAGCGGTCCTGCTGAGCCGGATGGTCACATCGCACAGTGATCCGGCACAGATCTACTTGCACTTTATTCTGTTTTAAAACTGTTCCAATTTGTTTCATTGGGTTGTTTAAATGAATACTGACTAGCTAATTAATTTATTGCATCGTATGGGAGGCACATTCCCAATCTCGTTGTACCCCTGTACGATGACAATAAAGATATATTGTATTGTATTAGCGTGGTTGTCTATTTGTTACAAGGTCAAGAACTTTAACAGGAACATGGAAGGGGTCTATGTGTAGGAAGGAACCGCAGGTGCTGGTTTACACCAAAGATGGGCACAAAGTGCTGGAGTAATTCAGCGGGACAGGCAGCATCTCTGGGGAACATGGACGGGTACAAAGTGCTGGAGTAACTCAGCGGGACAGGCAGCATCTCTGGGGAGACTGAACAGGTCATATTTCGGGTCGAGACTCTTCTTGAGACTCAATAGAAACAGAAAATAGATGCAGGAGTAGGCCATTCGGCCCTTTGAGCCAGCACTGCCATTCAATATGATCACGGCTGATCATCTACAATCAGTACACCGTTCCTGTTTTCTCCCCATTTCCTTTGATTCCGTTAGAGCTAAGAGTTATATCTAACTTTTTCGCCCAGAGTTGTGAATTTGTGGAATTCTCTGCCACAGAAGGCAGTGGAGGCCAATTCACTGGATGAATTTAAAAGAGAGTTAGATAGAGCTCTAGGGGCTAGCGGAATCAAGGGATATGGGGAGAAGGCAGGCACAGGTTACTGATTGTGAATGATCAGCCATGATCACAATGAATGGCGGTGTTGGCTCGAAGGGCCAAATGGCCTCCTCCTGCACCTATTTTCCATGTTTCTAACTCTCTCTCTTGAAAACATCCAGTGAATCGGCCTCCACTGTCTTCTGTGGCAGAGAATTCCACACTTCTGGTGAAGGGTCTCGAGCCGAAACATCAGCCATTCCTTCTCTCCAGAGATGCTGCCTGTCCCGCTGAGTTACTCCAGCGTTTTGCGTCTGTCTGGGAGTCTGTGTGTGGCTCCACTCTCTGCGTGAGGCGGTGGGGAGGGGGGGTGGGGGGGAGAGGGGGGGGTGGGGAGGGGGGGGGGAGAGGGGGGGGGGTGGGGAGGGGGGGGGGAGGTAACCAGGTCCCCACCTACCTCTGCTGCTCCTCCTCCAGGCGGATCAGGGTGTTTTCCAGCTCAGTGCTCTGCTCCTCCTCGTAGCGCTGCACTCCCAGGTCCGTCATGTCCAGCTGGCTCTGGGAACACAGCAAGGGAACACTCCGTTATGGTCAGTCACTGAAAGGAAGCATGCAGGTAGGTACAGCAGGCAGTGAAGAAAGCCAATGGCATGTTGGCCTTCATAACAAGAGGAGTTGAGTATAGGAGCAAAGAGGTCCTTCTGCAGTTGTACAGGGCCCTAGTGAGACCGCACCTGGAGTACTGTGTGCAGTTTGGGTCTCCAAATGTGAGGAAGGATATTCTTGCTATTGAGGGCGTGCAGCGTAGGTTTACTAAATTAATTCCCGGGATGGTGGGACTGTCATATGTTGAAAGACTGGAGCGACTAGGCTTGTATACACTGGAATTTAGAAGGATGAGAGGGGATCTTATCGAAACATATAAGATTATTAAGGGATTGGACACGCTAGATGCAGGAAACATGGTCCCGATGTTGGGGGAGTCCAGAACCAGGGGCCACAGTTTAAAAATCCGGCGTCGAATATTTAGAACGGAGATGTGGAAATACTTTTTCACCCAGAGAGTTGTGAATCTGTGGAATTCTCTGCCTCAGAAGGCAGTGGAGGCCAATTCTCTGGATGCTTTCAAGAGAGAGCTAGATAGAGCTCTTAAGGATAGCGGAGTCAGGGGGTATGGGGAGAAGGCAGGAACGGGGTACTGATTGAGAATGATCAGCCATGAACACAGTGAATGGTGGTGCTGGCTCAAAGGGCCGAATGGCCTCCTCCTGCACCTATTGTCTATCGTCTATTGATATTCCCGTTACCCCGGGGATAGCCCGTGACAGTGGGGATGCCAGAGTCAAGTAGATCAGTGCGTGTGTCAGGGGTTATGGGGAGAAGGCAGGAGAATGGGCTGATGTTTGGAGAATGGATGTATTCAAGAGAGTTAGATTTAGCTCGTAGGGCTAACGGAATCAAGGGATGTGGGGAGAAAGCAGGAACGGGGCAGTGATTTTAGATGATCAGCCATGATCATATTGAATGGCGGTGCTGGCTCGAAGGGCCGAATGGCCTCCTCCTGCACCTGTTTCTATGAGAGAGAGAGATAGATCAGCCATGATTGAATGGCGGAGTAGACTTGATGGGCCGAGTGGCCTAATTCTCCTGCTGTCACTATGAACAGGGCCGTGCAGGCTGGCATCAGCTTTGCGGTGAGGTGCGGCCGTTGAGGGGGCGGTGGTTCGAACGTTGAGAGGTGGGTGTACGGGCTGATGGGTCCGCTGCGGCCCGGCCTCCCACCTACCTCCAGTCGCTGGTGCTCCAGCTCGGTGGCTTTCTCCAGCAGCTGCTGCTCCACCTCGCTGCACTTCCTCTTGTACTGCAGGACCTGGTGGCCAGAGCAGAGCAGAGGGTCAGGGACACCCGGGGGGGGGCACGACCCCGCCATGCTCCCCGCCAGGCAGCGGTACCCCACCCCACCCCGCGCCCCAGTCCCAACTCAGAGTTAATCCCGCCGTGCACAGCGCGATCCCACCACGGTCCGGCGGTGCGTTCCCCACCCACTGCCCCGTTCGCAACGCGCAGCTTACTTTAGTTTGGAGATACAGCGCGGAAACAGGCCCTTCGGCCCATCGAGTCCGCGCCGACCAGCGATCACCGCACTACCCTACACACACTAGGGACAATTAACACCAAAGCCAATTAACCCACAAACCACACTCCAAAGACGTGCAGGTTTGTAGGTTAATTGGCTTGGTGAATGTAAAAACTGTCCCTGGTGAGTGTAGGATAGTGTTAGTGTGCGGGGATCGCTGGTCGGTGCGGACCCGGTGGGCCGAAGGGCCTGTTTCCGTGCTGTATCTCCAAACTAAACTAAACTAAAAGCGCGTGGTACAGCAGGGCGTGCGTCTACAGTGTGGGGACTCTACGACTCTGGATGGATGCGGGCAGAGCGCATCCAGGCAGAGCGCAGTGCAGATTGTGTGCGTGCGTGCACGTGTGTGTGTGTGCAGATTGTGTGCGTGCGTGCATGTGTGTGTGCGTGCGTGCTTGCAGATTGCGTGCGGGCAGATTGTGTGCTTACAGTTAGCGGGCGTGCGTGCGTGCAGATTGTATGTGTGCAGATTGTATGTGTGCAGATTGCGTGGTGCGTGCGTGCAGATTGCATGCGTGCAGATTGCGTGCGTGCGTACTTGCAGATTGCGCGCGTGTGTGCATGCGTTCTTGCAGACTGATTGCGTGCATGCTGGCAAATTGCGTGTGTGTGTGTGTGTGTGTGCGTGCGTGCGGCCCTCACCTTGGACTGCAGCTTCTGCACCAGCTGTGCCTGCCGCTGTTGGCCCTCCTGGTAGGCCTGGAGTTTGCGTTTGTAGGACGCCTGCTCCTCCTCCAGGCGGCGCCGCAGCTCGATGTTCTGCTGCGCCACGCTCTTGTACTCCAAGCTCTCGCGCTCACGCTCTCCCGTCTCCAACCGCAGCGACTGCTCCAGCTACACGCACACACACGCACGCAGTGAAGCTCTCCGCTGTACCTCGGCACACGTGACAATAAACTAAACTGCGACGTTTGCAGTGAGAGCCGCACACAGCTCCCCTCCATCCACCCCACCGGCCCACACGCTCAGCTTCACAGATGCTGCCTGTCCCAGTAGACAATAAACAATAGGTGCAGGAGGAGGCCATTCGGCCCTTCGAGCCAGCACCACCATTCAATGTGATCATGGCTGATCATTCTCAATCAGTACCCCATTCCTGCCTTCTCACCATACCCCCTGACTCCGCTATCCTTAAGAGCTCTATCTAACTCTCTCTTGAAAGCATCCAGAGAATTGGCCTCCACTGCCTTCTGAGGCAGAGAATTCCACAGATTCACAACTCTCTGGGTGAAAAGGTTTTTCCTCATCTCAGTCCTAACTGTCCTACTCCTTATTCTTAAACTGTGGCCCCTGGTTCTGGACTCCCCCAACATGGGGAACATTGTCCCGTTGAGCTACTCCAGCTTTTTGAGTCGATCTTCGGTTTAAACCAACATCTGCCGTCACTTCCAACACAGGGATGAGGAAGCTTTGCAGAGTTGAGTTTATTCTCTCACTTCAAGTAATCCCGGCATTCCCTCTCTCTCCATCCCTCCCCCACCCAAGTCGCACCAGCTTCTCGTTCTCACCCAGCAAACAGTGGCCTGTTTCCTTTATCATCGTTACTTTATTTGCATAACCTTTCATTCATTGTTCTTTATCTCTCCACATCACCGTCTATATCTCGTTTCCCTTATCCCCAACCAGTCTGAAGAAGGGACTCGACCCAAAACGTCACTCATTCCTCCTCTCCAGAGACGCTGCCTGTCCCCGCTGAGTTACTCCAGCTTTTTGTGTCTGTCTTTAGTTTATTGAGTTTAATTTATTGTCACGTGTACCGAGGTACAGTGAAAAGCTTTTCGCCGCTCGCTATCCAGTCAGCGGAAAGACAATGCATGATTACAATCGAGCCGTCCACAGTGTACGGATACAAGATTAGGGAATAATGTTTATTGCGAGGTAAAGCCAGCAAAGTCCGATCAAAGATAGACCGAGGGTCACCAATGAGGTAGATGGTAGTTCAGCACTGCTCTCTGGTTGTGGTAGGATGGTTCAGTTGCCTGATAACAGCCGGGAAGAACCTGCCACTGGCTATTCCTTGCCATGCAGGAAGATCAGGGGTGATCTTACAGACGTGTACAATATCACGAGGGGAATAGCTCGGGATGATGCATGATTGGTCGGATTCTGTCCACACCGAACATCAATCACCTGTTCACACTAGTTCTCTGTTATTCCACTTTCACATGCACTCCCTGCACACTAGGGAGCAATTTACAGAGGGGCCGACTAACAATAGACAATAAGTTCAGGAGTAGGCCATTCGGCCCTTCGAGCCTGTACGCACCGCCATTCAATGTGATCATGGCTGATCATTCTCAATCAGTACCCCGTTCCTGCCCTCTCCCCGTACCCCCTGACTCCGCTATCACTAAGAGCTCTATCTAGCTCTTAACCTGCAAATCTCTGCGATGTGGGAGGGAACCGGAGCACCCGGAGGAAGCCCACGAGGACACAGGGGAGAACGTGCAAACTCCACACGGACAGCTCCCGAGGTCGGGATCGATCCGGAATCTCTGGCGCCGTTCTCCCCGTGACCTGCGCGGGTTTTTTCCGGGCGCTCCGGTTTCCTGACGCACTCCACAGACGTGCGGGTTTGTGGGTTAATTGGCCCATTGTCCCCAGTGTGTGCAGGATGGAAACGAATGTCGGCGCAGACTCGGCGGGCCAAAGCGGCCGATCTATCGCTGCGCCACCGCGCCGGTCATCTTGTGGAGACCCCAGCCGATTATTCCATTAATAATTTTTTTTTTTAATCTTCAAATTTTCATTAAACTTGCAAGGGCACTACAAGTTCGTCTGGGTTTTTGATCCTCCGGTTCCTGAAGTTTCTCGCCTGGAGATGCTTTCTGCCGCTGTTACGGAGTGTCCATATGACGTTACAGGCAGGCAGCACGCGGAACACACTAGAAGGAGCACACGTAGACCTAATGGAGCTGGGTGGGCAGCAGATGGAATGGCCATGGGTGGCCAACGATGGACTCAAGCCCACATTACTCTCTGAAAATAGAGGCGATCGCCAGCAATTGTTTACTGAAGATAGAACACACTTTCCAAACCAAGTTTCAATGGGAATATAATCTTAGATTTGTAAAAATTATATATATATAAAATCAAGGATTGATTATTAGTTTAAGGGTAACATGGTGATGCAGCTGGTCATTCCACTGCCTCCCAGCCCCAGAGACCCGGGTTCGATCCCAACCTCAGGCGCTGTCTGTGTGGAGTTTGCACGTTCTCTCTGTGACCTGTGTTGGTTTCCTCCGGGGTGCTCCGGTTTCCTCCCACATCCCAAGGATGTGCAGGTTAGGTAGGTTCAATGGCCCTCTGTAAACTGCCATTAGTGTGCAGGGAGTGGATGAGAAAGTGGATGAGAACATGGGACTAGTGTGAACGGGTGATCGATGGTCAGCCTGGACTCAGTGGGCTGAAGGGCCCGTTTCCATGCTACGATACGACGGAACTTTATTTATTCCAGGAGGGAAATTAATCTGCCAGCAGTCGTAAAAACGCAAAATACATGAAACATGAAATTAAAGTGTGGAGTGGACAGGATTGGGGACGTGCAAAGATTGGGGGGGTGGGTCAGTCTCAGTCTACCCCACGACAGAAGGGGGAGGAGTTGTCCAGATTGATAGTCACAGGGAAGAAGGATCTCCTGTGGCGTTCGTTCTGTGCTGCATCTCGGTGGAACCAGTCTGTTGCTGAAGGTGCTCCTCAGGTTGGCCAGCCTGTCATGGAGGGGGTGAGCTGTATTGTCAATAGACAATAGACAACAGGTGCAGGAGGAGGCCATTCGGCCCTTCGAGCCAGCACCACCATTCAATGTGATCATGGCTGATCATTCTCAATCAGTACCCCGTTCCTGCCTTCTCCCCATACCCCCTGACTCCGCTATCCTTAAGAGCTCTATCTAGCTCTCTCTTGAATACATTCAGAGAATTGGCCTCCACTGCCTTCTGAGGCAGAATTCCACAGATTCACAACTCTCTGACTGAAAACGTTTTTCCTCATCTTTGTTCTAAATGGCCTACCCCTTATTCTTAAACTGTGTCCCCTGGTTCTGGACTCCCCCAACATTGGGAACACGTTTCCTGCCTCTAACGTGTCCAACCACTTAATAATCTTTTACGTTTCGATAAGATCCCCTGTCATCCTTCTAAATTCCAGTGTATACAAGCCCAGTCGCTCCAGTCTTTCAACATATGACAGTCCCGCCATTCCGGGAATTAACCTAGTAAACCTACGCTGCACGCCCTCAATAGCAAGAATATCCTTCCTCAAATTTGGAGACCAAAACTGCACACAGTACTCCAGGTGCGGTCTCACCAGGGCCCTGTACAACTGCAGAAGGACCTCTTTGCTCTTATATCAACTCCTCTTGTTATGAAGGCCAACATTCCATTGGCTTTCCATTACGGGCCAATTAATTCCTCTATTGTTAATAAAACACATACATGTCAGACACACTGGGAATGTAGTTTGGTTTAGAGATACAGCATGAAACAGGGCCTTCGCCGATCAGCGATCATTAGTTCTATCCGACACATTCTCTCCCTGTTACCACGTACGTTTTCTCCGGGTGCTCCGGTTTCCTCACGTTTTGTCCCTCGGGACAAATTACAGAGGCCAATTAACCTACGACGTCTTTGGAGCGCGTGAGGAAACCGGAGCACCTGGAGAAAACGTACGTGGTTACGGGGAGAGCGTGCAAACTCTGTACAGGCAGCACCCGTAGTCAGGATGGGACCCGGGCCTCTGGCGCTGTGAGGCAGCAGCTCTACCGCTGTGCCACCGCGCCACCCTGTCGTGCGGTCATTTCTTTGAGACCCCATTCCATTAAGAAAACAATAACCTGTCATCAGACTTTCATTAAACCAGCGTGGGGCACTTCGACAAGCTTGTCCCAGTTCAGCAGCTCTACCGCTGCGCCACCGTGCCGACCTGCGTCTGGGACTGCCAGCACATTGCAGACAACATCATCCCCCTCGCTCCCCTCCCCCCCCGCACCGGTCTCTGCCCCCCCCCCGAAACAGTGGGCCCTCCACAAACATAAACCTCTTCTCTTGCTGATGAGCATCTGCCGACCAAAACAATCCCTCTTTCTCTCTCCCACCATAGACCGAGGTTGCCGTGGCAACGCGCGGCGATGGAATTCCTCACGTCACCTGCCCACTCCAGCGTCCTATTCACCCGCGGCCGGGGGTCAGATGAAAGGCCGCTCTCTCAACAAGGCATCTGTTGCCCTGGGAGGGTTTGTGAGGCTCACGCATATTGTCCCAACTACTTTGCCCGTCCCCATGGCGACCGCTTTGGGAGACGGCCTCTCGCTGTTCGGCTCGGAGGCGTTCCTCTTGCCCGCCCGCCCGCCCCCCCGACAGAGAGCAGTACGGTGGCGCGGCGATAGAGCTGCTGCCTCTCAGCGCCAGAGACCCTGACCACGGGCGCTGTCTGCGTGGAGTTTGCACGTCCACTCCCCGTGACCGCGTGGGTTTTCTCCGGGTGCTACAGTTTCCTCCCACATCCTTAAGACGTGCAGGTTTGTAGGTTAATTGGCTTCTGTAAATTGTAAATTGTCCCTAGTGCGTGTAGGATAGTGTTAGTGTGCGGGGATCGCTGGTCGGCACGGACTCGGTGGGCCGAAGGGCCTGTTTCCGTGCTGTATCGCTAAAGCATAAAGTCTAACTCAGCGGGTCAGGCAGCATCTCTGGAGACTTTGGATAGGTGACATTTCTAGTCGAGATCCTTCTTCAGACTGACTGTTTTGTTTTAGTTTAGTTTACTTTAGAGACAAGGCCTGGAAACAGGCCCTTCGGCCCACCAAGTCCTCACCGACCAGCAATCACCCGTAGACTAGTTCTAGCCGACACACTACACACAATTTACAGAAGCCAATTAACCTACAAACCTGCAAGGACTTGGAAGTGCGGGAGGAAACCGGAGCACCCGGAGAAAACCCACGCAGGTCACGGGGAGAACGTACAAACTCCGTACAGACAGCACCAGTAGTCAGGATCAAACCCGGGTCCCTGGCGCTGTGAGGCAGCAACTCTACTGCTGCGCCACTATCCTGCCCGATGAGTGCCTGTCAGACACAGAGTAAAAAATACAGGTGCATGCATTACTGCCTCATGCATTACTGCTTCCAACGGGAGATTAATCTGCGGGCAATTATCTGCAGATTGTCACACTGCTTTTTATGAGTGTTTACTGCATGGTCATAGAGTGATACAGTGTGGAAACAGGCCCTTCGGCCCAACTTGCCCACACCGGCCAACATGCCCCATCTACACTAGTCCCACCTGCCTGCGTTTGGCCCATATCCCTCCAAACCTGTCCGATCCATGTACCTGTCTTAAACATTGCGATAGTCCCTGCCTCAACTACCTCCTCCGGCAGCTCGTTCCATACACCCACCACCCTTTGTGTGAAAATGCTACTCCTCAGATTCCTATTAAATCTTTTCCCCCCCGTCACCTTAAACCTATGTCCTCTGGTCCTCGATTCCCCGACTCTGGGCAAGAGAATCTGTGCGTTTACCACCTGCTTGGTTTTCCCGTGACCTGCGTGGGTTCTCTCCAGGTGCTCTGGTTTCCTCCCACACTCCAACAGGTTTGTAGGTTAATTGGCTTTGATAAAATTGTAAATTGTCCCTAGTGTGTGTAGGATAGTGTTAATGCGCGGGAATCGCTGGCCAGCAGGGACTCGGAGGGCCGAAGGGCCTGTTGCCGCGCTGTATATCTAAACTAAGTAGTCTCCAGCAGAAAATATCAAAGGTGCCACCATTATTTTACCCCCCCCCCCTTCTCTCCCAAAATGCTGCCTGACCCGCTGAGTTACTCCAGCATTTATTATCCACCTTCGATTTAATCCAGCAACTGCAGTTTTCTTTCCTATCGCTATTATCTGGTGTAAAGTTAGGAAAAGGGGACATACAACGAGATCTGGGTGTCCTAGTGCATCAGTCACTGAAAGGAAGCATGCAGGTACAGCAGGCAGTGAAGAAAGCCAATGGAATGTTGGCCTCCATAACAAGAGGAGTTGAGTATAGGAGCAAAGAGGTCCTTCTGCAGTTGTACAGGGCCCTAGTGAGACCGCACCTGGAGTACTGTGTGCAGTTTTGGTCTCCAAATTTGAGGAAGGATATTCTTGCTATTGAGGGCGTGCAGTGTAGGTTCACTAGGTTAATTCCCGGAATGGCGGGACTGTCATATGTTGAAAGACTGGAGCGGCTAGGCTTGTATACACTGGAATTTAGAAGGATGAGAGGGGATCTTATCGAAACATATAAGATTATTAAGGGGTTGGACACGTTAGAGGCAGGAAACATGTTCCCAATGTTGGGGGAGTCCAGAACCAGGGGTCACAGTTTAAGAATAAGGGGTAGGCCATTTAGAACGGAGATGAGGAAAATCTTTTTCAGTCAGAGAGTTGTGAATCTGTGGAATTCTCTGCCTCAGATGGCAGTGGAGGCCAGTTCTCTGAATGGATTCAAGAAAGAGCTAGATAGAGCTCTTAAGGATAGTGGAGTCAGGGGGTATGGGGAGAAGGCAGGAACGGGGTACTGATTGAGAATGATCAGCCATGATCACATTGAATGGTGGTGCTGGCTCGAAGGGTCGAATGGCCTCCTCCTGCACCTATTGTCTATTGTCTATTATTCAACGCTCCCATTAAGCTCCCATTAATGCGGCTTTGAACCTGGGCCAACCTAGGGCCTGTACAGGCATGTTGTTGACCTACTCAACTGGAACGACAAGCCCAGGCAAGCTCTGAGCTCTTAGCTTTGGGGTTGGCAGAACCACCGCTCGTTCGCCTTGTTCCTGACACCAACGCACCAAGATTTCTTGACTGGAGATCTAAATCCATGGCAGCAAACTATGCACCACTTGCAGAGCGAGAATGCGCTTGTACTAAATCCCGGAACCGCTGCAGGTTGGCAGTAACCAACTCAAACATACCCGAGGCAACCTTCAATTACAGTAGAAAAACACAGGTGCTGTGGGAACTGAGCGGGCCGAGCAGCAGTGTGGGGGGAATGGTCCATGGTGACTTTAATGCCATACGTGTCCTTGTGATGATGGTGGCACAAGGAACCACAGATGCCTGGGTTTGCACCACAGGACACAAAGTGCTGGAGTAACATTTCTCCACTGTTCTCCACAGATGCTGCTCGACCCGCTGCATTATTCCAGCACTTTGTATAAACCGGCATCTGCAATTCCTTGCGTGTTCATCGTAATTTCCAGGTTTCCATCCCAAGCCGGGCGACACGATGTCTCGACTTTCACGTACAATGCCGTTTGTTCACCGGCACTGGGGCATGCAGCCCGGCCTCCATTCCACAACATAGTGCAGGAAGCAACTGCAGGCGCTGGCTTAAACTGAAGGCACACACAAAGAGCTGGAGTAACTCAGCGGGTCAGGCAGCATCGGGTCGGGTCGGGTCGGGTCGGGCGACGTTTCGGATCGGGTTTGAGTAACCCCAGCATTTTGTGTCTACCTGCATTCCACTACAATGTTTGGAATAATTCACAAACACCCGCCAACACTGTAATGGCACCATGCACCGGGAGCTGCACCATGCACCGGCCCTACGCCATGCAGTGGTGCCACAACATGCACCGGTGCTACACCATGCACCGGCCCCACACCATGCACTGGTGCGCTACACCGCGCACCGTCGCTGCACCATGCGCCGTCACCACACCATGCACTGGTGCGCTACACCATGCGCCGTCGCTGCACCATGCACCATCGCCACACCACGCACTGGTGTGCCGCGCCACGCACTGGTGTGCCGCGCCACGCACTGGTGTGCCGCGCCACGCACTGGCGTGCCGCGCCACGCACTGGCGTGCCGCGCCACGCACTGGCGTGCCGCGCCACGCACTGGCGTGCCGCGCCATGCACTGGTGTGCTGCACCATGCACTGGTGTGCTGCGCCATGCGCCGTCGCTACACCATGCACTGGTGTGCCGCATCATGCACTGGTGTGCCGCATCATGCACCGGTGCAGCCCCATGCACTGGCGCTACACCATGCACCAGTGCCACAACATGCTACACCATGCACCAGTGCCACAACATGCACCAGTGCTACATGCCTTCATGAATCAGTTAGATGCCCTGCAGGTTAGGTTTTCTCCGCACTGAACATTTTGAAGTAACATTGCCTACGCTACAAATGCCGTGCTAATATGTTTGTACACCCCACCACAACGAGAGAGCAGTGCTGAACTACTATCTACCTCATTGGTGACTCTCGGACTATCCTTTATCGGAATTTGTTGGCTTTACCTCGCACTAAACGTCATTCCCTTATCATGTATCTGTGCACTGTAAATGACTCGATTGTAATCATGCATCGTCTTTCTGCTGACTGGTCAGCACGCAACAAAAGCTTTTCACTGTACCTCGGTACACGTGACAATAAACTACACTAAATAAGTCAGAATAAGAATTAGGCCATTCGGCCCATCGAGTATACTCCGCCATTCAATCGTGGCTGACCTATCTCTCCATCCTAACCCCATTCTCCTCCCTTTTCCCCATAACCCCTGACACCTGTACTAATCTAGAATCTGTCGACCTCTGTTTTAAAAATATCCCGATGACGTGGGGTGACTGGGGGATTGTCGGCTTGTTGACAGGATAGTGTGAAAGAACAAATGGCAATGACAACAACATGAGATCTAACGGGTAACGGGTGCGATTGAAATGTTTTTGTTATTCTGCGTCTTGCTGAGCTGCTTGGTCTGTGATCGTGACCGGCCGTGAGAAGAATGAAACCACCAGTGCTCCAGCAAAGGGAAATCAAAGGGGCCGCGCACTTCAAAGGGAAACTCTGTATAGAGGGAATATCCCGACTACGGGCGCTGTCTGTACGGAGTTTGTACGTTCTCCCCGTGGGTTTTCTCCGAGATCTTCGGTTTCCCCCCACGCTCCAAAGACGTGCAGGTTTGTAGGCAAATTGGCTTGGTGTAAATGTAAAAAATTTCTCTAGTGGGTGTAGGACAGTGTTAATGTGCGGGGATCGCTGGTCGGCACGGACTCGGTGGGCCGAAGGGCCTGTTTCTGCGCTGTATCTCTAAACTAAACTAAACTAAAGGAGCTGATGAATCTTTGTTTGATGAGCAATCCACCAGCTTGCTCCCAGTATAAGAAAATAACTGCAGATGCTGGTACAAATCGAAGGTAATTATTCACAAAATGCTGGAGTAACTCAGCAGGTCAGGCAGCATCTCGGGAGAGAAGGACTCGGGAGTCTTCAGACTGATGTCAGCTTGCAGCCCAGCGGTATGAACATTGACTTCTCCAACTTTAGATAGTTCCTCTGTCCCTCCCTTCCCCTCCTCCTTCCCAGTTCTCCCTCTATCTTCCTGTCTCCACCTATATCCTTCCTTTGTCCCGCCCCCCTGACATCAGTCTGAAGAAGGGTCTCGACCCAAAACGTCACCCATTCTTTCTCTCCCGAGATGCTGCCTGACTTGCTGAGTTACTCCAGCATTTTGTGAATAAATAGCTTGCTCCCAGTGTTCACTGTACCTGCCCTCAGGCTGAACACATGAGTGGCGAGGGTCGGGGGTAAGATTGTGATTTGGGTAAACAGTATTGAATGTATGTATAGCCTCCGAGAATGTCGGGCAAATTTCGTTATTTACTTGAATAAAGCCTATTTAGATTTTTTGTTTAATCTGCCCTCGGGACGGCCGCTATGGAGAGGAGACGGTTGCCCACCTCTTCACAGAGTGTGGATTTGCCAAGAGAGCCCGTAGACATTTGCAGGAAGGAACTGCAATGCCGGTTTAAACCGAAGAGAGACGCAAAATGCTGGAGTAACTCAGCGGGGTCAGGCAGCATCTCTGGAGAGAAGGAATGGGTGACGTTTCAGAGCTTCAGACCTGAAGAAGGGTCTCGACCCGAAACGTCACCCATTCCTTCTCTCCAGAGATGTTGCCTGACCCGCTGAGTTACTCCGGCATTTTGCGTCTGTCGCTGGAGACGTTCGCGAGGGTCCGTGTCACGGTTTAATCCCAACAGCTCGCTGGTCACAGAGGACCCTGTGATTGACGGACGGTTCCCGGGGACACATTCAGAGACGGACATCGAGAGCTGCTGGAAGGCCGTGGACTCGGTGAAAGACCCTCGCTGGTCATCGGCCCGAACCTCAGCGAGATGTCCGTGGGGGCGAGTCGTCGCAGACCGGCCCGCTGCTGACTGCAGGAGTGCGTGCTGAGGGGATGCACTGGAGCTCAGTGCAGCCAACGGGGGAGGGCCACAGTCTGGGGTCCTTCCACCACTGGACATGGGGGGCAGAGGCCCCTCACACAGGGGGAGGAATAGCACCTCAGGGTGGCCCCATGAGGGGCAAGGGTGCAAAATTGTGCGAGAGGTGTACACACTATTGAACGTATGTACAGCCTCAGAGAAAATGTGATTTTTTGTACGGTTCCTGTACATATTTCTTACTTGAATAAAGTTTAACTTGATATTTGTTTTAAATTGGCGCTCTTAAATAAAGTCTTGATTGCCCTGCCTGATCTTCGTGATGTGTTTTAAAGTTTTCTTTAACAATTGTCCTGCTGGACTGTGTTTCACCGTCCCGTGGTACACGTGACAATGAAGGAACCATCGGACCAGTGGGATTTCCCCTCGTCTCCTTTGTAAAGTTACATCCCAGCTAAACAAAAACCTGGCTTCTTTCAAAGTAACGGCAAGTGTCCGGAGCTGTGACAAAACACAGAGGGCTGGAGTAACTCGGTGGGTCGGTCAGCACCTGCGGAAACGTTCGTCCATTTCCCTCTGCAGAATTTAGAAGGATGAGAGGGGATCTTATCGAAACATATAAGATTATTAAGGGGTTGGACACGTTAGAGACAGGAAACATGTTCCCAATGTTGGGGGAGTCCAGAACAAGGGGCCACAGTTTAAGAATAAGGGGTAGGCCATTTAGAACGGAGATGAGGAAGAACTTTTTCAGTCAGAGAGTGGTGAATCTGTGGAATTCTCTGCCTCAGAAGGCAGTGGAGGCCAATTCTCTGAATGCATTCAAGAGAGAGCTAGATAGAGCTCTTAAGGATAGCGGAGTCAGGAGGTATGGGGAGAAGGCAGGGACGGGGTACTGATTGAGAATGATCAGCCATGATCACATTGAATGGTGGTGCTGGCTCGAAGGGCCGAATGACCTCCTCCTGCACCTATTGTCTATTGTCGTCTATTGACCAGCTGAGCTAGACGTCCTGGAGGAGGGATGTGCTGGCATTGGAGAGGGTCTAGAAGTGGTTTATGAGAATGATCCCAGGAATGAGTGGGATAACTTATGAGGCATTGGGCCTGTACTTGCTGGAGTTCGGAAGAGTGAGGGGGGGAGCACATTGAAAGGCTCGGATAGAGTGGATGTGGAGAGGATGTTTCCACTGGTGGGAGAGTCTAGGACCAGAGAGCACAGCCTCAGAATAAAAGGATGCACCTTTAGAAAGGAGATGAGGAGGAATTTCTTTAGTCAGAGGGTGGTGAATCTGTGGAATTCTTTGCCACAGACGGCTGTGGAGGCCATGTCAATGGTTATTTTTAAGGCAGAGATAGATTATTGATTAGTACGGGTGTCAGGGGTTATGGGGAGAAGGCAGGAGAATGGGGTCGAGAGGGAGATATAGATCAGCCACGATTGAATGGCGGAGTAGACTTGATGGGCCGAATGGCCTAATTCTGCTCCTATCATTTATGAACATGAACAATAAATCTCCCAGACTGTGTGTCATTGACGTTTGTGATTCTGGGTGCCCCACTCAGCCCATCGTTGGTCAACACACCAGCTGGTTGTGTTTTGCTGCGGGTTTGGGCGGGGGGGGGGGGGTTGGCGGTGCCCGGGGGGGTCTCACGGTCGGGTCACCTACCCGCTCGCTGATGGCGTTGTATTTGATGGCCAGCTCGTCCCGCTCGGCGCGGCTCTGTGCCATCAGATCCTCGACGCGGGACAGTTCCTGCTGCAGGATGCTGTTCTCCTCCTGCAGCGGCAACAGCGACGACGACATGTCCTGAGCTGCAGCTGCTGGGCAACGAGTACCAGGTAAACCCCAGCTCACACAGGGGCCCCAGCACATGTCAAGCTGCACTCGTACAGTGCAACGCAGAGTGCAGAGTACAGTGCAGCGTACAGTGCAACATACAGTGCAGCGTACAGTGCAACATACAGTGCAGCGTACAGTGCAGCGTACAGTGCAACATACAGTGCAACATACAGTGCAACATACAGTGCAGCGTACAGTGCAGCGTACAATGCAGAGCACAGTGCAGCGTACAGTGCAGCGCACAGTGCAGCGTACAGTGCCACGTACAGTGCAACGTACAGTGCAGCGCACAGTGCCACGTACAGTGCAGCGCACAGTGCCACGTACAGTGCAACGTACAGTGCAGCGCACAGTGCAACGTACAGTGCAGCGTACAGTGCAGCGTACAGTGCAGCGTACATTGCCACGTACAGTGCCACGTACAGTGCAGCGTACAGTGCAACGTACAGTGCAGTGCACAGTGCAACGTACAGTGCCACGTACAGTGCAGCGCAGTGCCACGTACAGTGCCACATACAGTGCAGCGCACAGTGCAACGTACAGTGCAACGTACAGTGCAGCGCACAGTGCAACATACAGTGCCACGTACAGTGCAGCGCACAGTGCAACGTACAGTGCAGCGCACAGTGCAGCGCACAGTGCAGCGCACAGTGCAGCGTACAGTGCAGCGTACAGTGCAGCGCACAGTGCCACGTACAGTGCAGCGTACAGTGCAGCGCACAGTGCAGCGTACAGTGCAGCGCACAGTGCCACGTACAGTGCAGCGTACAGTGCAGCGCAGTGCCACGTACAGTGCAGCGCACAGTGCAGCATACAGTGCAGCGCACAGTGCCGCGTACAGTGCAGCGCACAGTGCAGCGTACAGTGCAGCGTACAGTGCAGCGTACAGTGCAGCGTACAGTGCAGCGTACAGTGCAGCGCACAGTGCCACGTACAGTGCAGCGCACAGTGCAGCGTACAGTGCAGCGCACAGTGCCACGTACAGTGCAGCGTACAGTGCAGCGCAGTGCCACGTACAGTGCAGCGCACAGTGCAGCATACAGTGCAGCGCACAGTGCCGCGTACAGTGCAGCGCACAGTGCAGCGTACAGTGCAGCGTACAGTGCAGCGTACAGTGCAGCGTACAGTGCAACATACAGTGCAGCGTACAGTGCAGCATACAGTGCAGCGTACAGTGCAGCGCACAGTGCCACGTACAGTGCAGCGTACAGTGCAGCGCACAGTGCCACGTACAGTGCAGCGTACAGTGCAGCGTACAGTGCAGCGCACAGTGCCACGTACAGTGCAGCGCACAGTGCCACGTACAGTGCAGCGCACAGTGCCACGTACAGTGCAACGTACAGTGCAGTGCCCTCTGTAATGTTTGGGACAAAGACCCATCGTTTATTTATTTGCCTCTGTACTCCACAATTTGAGATTTGTAATAGAGAAATAAAAATCACATGTGGTTAAAGTGCACATTGTCAGATTTCATTAAAGGCCATTTTTATACATTTTGGTTTCATCGTGTAGAAATGACAGCTGAGTTTATACATAGTCCCCCCCCCATTTCAGGGCACCACAATGTTTGGGACACCGCAATGTCATGTAAATGAAGGTCGTCGTGTTTAGTATTTTGTTGCATGTCCTTTGTATGCAGTGACTGCTTGAAGTCTGCGATTCATGGACATCGCCAGTTGCTGGTCTCAACCCGAAACGTCACCATTCCTTCTCTCCCGAGATGCTGCCTGACCCGCTGAGTTACTCCAGCATTGTGTGTCTACCTTCGATTTAAACCAGCGTCTGCAGTTTTTGTCTACACCAGTTCCTGGGTGTCTTCTCCGGTGATGCTCCATTGCTGTGTCCCAAACATTATGGTGCCCTGAAATGGGGGGGACTATGTATAAACACAGCTGTAACCTCTACAATTGGAGAGGTTAGGAGAGTGGCAGAGAAGTGGCAGATGACATTCAGTAAAGTGCAGTCATGCATTTCGGTTATAAGAATAAAGGCGTAAATTATTTTCTAAATGGAGGGAGAATCCAGAAATCGGAGGTGCTAAGGGACTGACTCGGGAGTGCTGGTTAATTTGGCAGTAAGGAAGCCACCATCAATGAAGCCACCATCATCATCATCAATGCTAGCATTTATATCAACAGGAGTGGAATACAAAAACAGGGACGTAATGCTGAGGCTCCATAAGGCGCTGGTCAGGCCGCATTTGGAGCACTGTGAGCAAATGTGGGCCCCATATCTGAGGAAGGATGTGCTGGCTCTGGAGAGGGTCCAGAGGAGGTTTATGAGAATAATCCCAGGAATGAGTGGGTTAACATATGATGAGCGTTTGTCGGCACTGGGCCTGGACTCACTGGAGTTTAGAAGAATGAGAGAGGGCAGCTCATTGAAACGTACAGAATAGTGAAAGGCCCGGATAGAGTGGATGTGGAGAAGATATTGTATCTTCTGTACGGAGTTTGTACGTTCTCCCTGTGACCTGCGTGGGGTTTCTACGAGATCTTCGGTTTCCTCCCACACTCCAAAGACCTACAGGTATGTAGGTTAATTGACTGGGTAAATGTGAAAATTGTCCCTAGTGGGTGTAGGGGATCGCTGGACGGCGCCGACTCGGTGGGCCGAAGGGCCTGTTTCCGCACTGTATCTCTAAATCTAAAAATTTCCACTGGTGGGAGAGTCCAGGACCAGAGGGCACAGCCTCAGAATCAAAGGGCGATCTTTTAGAAAGGAGGTGAGGAGGAACTTCTTTAGTCAGAGGCCGGCGAGTCTGTGGAACTCATTGCCACAGACGGCTGTGGAGGCCAAGTCAGTGGATATTTTTTAAGGCAGAGATGGACAAGTTCTTGTTTGGAA